>NC_070610.1:0-2500 GCF_027172205.1 Podarcis raffonei
TAACCCTAACCCTAACCCTAACCCTAACCTACCCTAAACCCTAACCCTAACCCTAACCCTAACCCTAACCCTAACCCTAACCCTAACCCTAAACCCTAACCCTAACCCTAACCCTAACCCTAACACCTAACCCTAACCCTAACCCTAACCCTAACCCTAACCCTAACCCTAACCCTAACCCTAACCCTAACCCTAACCCCTAACCACCTAACCCTAACCCTAACCCTAACCCTAACCTAACCCTAACCCTAACCCTAACCCTAACCCTAACCCTAACCCTAACCCTAACCCTAACCCTAAACCCTAACCCTAACCCTAACCCTAACCCTAACCCTAACCCTAACCTACCCTAACCCTAACCCTAACCCTAACCCTAACCCTAACCCTAACCCTAACCCTAACCCTAACCCTAACCCTAACCCTAACCCTAACCCTAACCCTAACCCTAACCCTAACCCTAACCCTAACCCTAACCCTAACCCTAACCCTAACCCTAACCCTAACCCTAACCCTAACCCTAACCCTAACCCTAACCCTAACCCTAACCCTAACCCTAACCCTAACCCTAACCCTAACCCTAACCCTAACCCTAACCCTAACCCTAACCCTAACCCTAACCCTAACCCTAACCCTAACCCTAACCCTAACCCTAACCCTAACCCTAACCCTAACCCTAACCCTAACCCTAACCCTAACCCTAACCCTAACCCTAACCCTAACCCTAACCCTAACCCTAACCCTAACCCTAACCCTAACCCTAACCCTAACCCTAACCCTAACCCTAACCCTAACCCTAACCCTAACCCTAACCCTAACCCTAACCCTAACCCTAACCCTAACCCTAACCCTAACCCTAACCCTAACCCTAACCCTAACCCTAACCCTAACCCTAACCCTAACCCTAACCCTAACCCTAACCCTAACCCTAACCCTAACCCTAACCCTAACCCTAACCCTAACCCTAACCCTAACCCTAACCCTAACCCTAACCCTAACCCTAACCCTAACCCTAACCCTAACCCTAACCCTAACCCTAACCCTAACCCTAACCCTAACCCTAACCCTAACCCTAACCCTAACCCTAACCCTAACCCTAACCCTAACCCTAACCCTAACCCTAACCCTAACCCTAACCCTAACCCTAACCCTAACCCTAACCCTAACCCTAACCCTAACCCTAACCCTAACCCTAACCCTAACCCTAACCCTAACCCTAACCCTAACCCTAACCCTAACCCTAACCCTAACCCTAACCCTAACCCTAACCCTAACCCTAACCCTAACCCTAACCCTAACCCTAACCCTAACCCTAACCCTAACCCTAACCCTAACCCTAACCCTAACCCTAACCCTAACCCTAACCCTAACCCTAACCCTAACCCTAACCCTAACCCTAACCCTAACCCTAACCCTAACCCTAACCCTAACCCTAACCCTAACCCTAACCCTAACCCTAACCCTAACCCTAACCCTAACCCTAACCCTAACCCTAACCCTAACCCTAACCCTAACCCTAACCCTAACCCTAACCCTAACCCTAACCCTAACCCTAACCCTAACCCTAACCCTAACCCTAACCCTAACCCTAACCCTAACCCTAACCCTAACCCTAACCCTAACCCTAACCCTAACCCTAACCCTAACCCTAACCCTAACCCTAACCCTAACCCTAACCCTAACCCTAACCCTAACCCTAACCCTAACCCTAACCCTAACCCTAACCCTAACCCTAACCCTAACCCTAACCCTAACCCTAACCCTAACCCTAACCCTAACCCTAACCCTAACCCTAACCCTAACCCTAACCCTAACCCTAACCCTAACCCTAACCCTAACCCTAACCCTAACCCTAACCCTAACCCTAACCCTAACCCTAACCCTAACCCTAACCCTAACCCTAACCCTAACCCTAACCCTAACCCTAACCCTAACCCTAACCCTAACCCTAACCCTAACCCTAACCCTAACCCTAACCCTAACCCTAACCCTAACCCTAACCCTAACCCTAACCCTAACCCTAACCCTAACCCTAACCCTAACCCTAACCCTAACCCTAACCCTAACCCTAACCCTAACCCTAACCCTAACCCTAACCCTAACCCTAACCCTAACCCTAACCCTAACCCTAACCCTAACCCTAACCCTAACCCTAACCCTAACCCTAACCCTAACCCTAACCCTAACCCTAACCCTAACCCTAACCCTAACCCTAACCCTAACCCTAACCCTAACCCTAACCCTAACCCTAACCCTAACCCTAACCCTAACCCTAACCCTAACCCTAACCCTAACCCTAACCCTAACCCTAACCCTAACCCTAACCCTAACCCTAACCCTAACCCTAACCCTAACCCTAACCCTAACCCTAACCCTAACCCTAACCCTAACCCTAACCCTAACCCTAACCCTAACCCTAACCCTAACCCTAACCCTAACCCTAACCCTAACCCTAACCCTAACCCTAACCCTAACCCTAACCCTAACCCTAACCCTAACCCTA